>NW_024369707.1:5531862-5545578 GCF_014805655.1 Passer montanus
GGGCCGGGCGGAGCGGGGACAGCGCGGCCGCTGCTCCGGGAGCCCCGGGCGGGGCCGAGCCCCGAGCGGCAGGGACAGCACGGGGGGCCGGGGGCCAGCCCTGCCCCGGCCCCACGCCCGGCCCGGTGTCACGGTGCGCCCTGCAGGCGCTGGGGATGGGCTGCGGGGGCACCCGGAGAGGGGTCACGGCAGCTCGGGAGGGAGGGCAGGGCAGAGCTGGCTGGAAGGGCCTCCCTGGGGAGCTGGAGCTTGGGGTGTGCGCGGTCCCCGCCTCTGCGGGAGCGCATCCCCGGGTGCTGAGCTCCTGGTGCAGAAGGACACAATCGCGGTTAAGGAAAACTGGCTTACTGTTGCCCCCACCTGGAAGATAATTGGAGAGGTTCACTGTGGTTAGGAGCAGAACAGGAACGCGACGTTAAATGCGCTTTGTATTTTCCCTTTTATGACGTTAACAAGTTAACATATAGAAGAAACTGTAACAGAAGTGTATTATCTTAAGAGAGACTGAGCCAAAGTTTCCTACAGTGTACTGGGTATGGTTTCATTATAATTTTATTAGAAGGCTGTTGAGCCCTCTGATGGTTGCTTAAAATAAGCTGTATTATTTAATTCTTTGAAATTCTAATTTAATGTGGGAGACTGAAACACTACATTGAACACTTAAAACAATTTATGGAAGATTATTTAATTAATGGAGCTCTAAAATAGAGCTAAGAGCCTCCTGTCATAGGGATTAATATTTCACTGGCCACTGATTTCAATTTGTATGCGGTGAGAGGAGCCCACATTAAAGTATGGACTTTCAGCATCACTGTAAAAGTGGAATGCAGTAGTGTAATTTGTGATTGAAAATCCGGTCGAGGTAGCTGTAGTAAGACAATGGGTTTCCCTCTTGGCAAGTTTATCTTCTGTGCTGGGAGTTTCTGTAGAAACGGTTTTGTTCTGTGAGGCTGGAACATCAAAGGTGTCTTTGAAATGTGACAAGATGTTCATAATATAAAATGGAAAAACATTGCCATACAGCTGGATTTGTAGTATATTAAGGAGAGCACTCTATATAGATACTGTTCTATGTTGCAGGATTAATTCATTTGGTGCCTGAATTTTTTAAACTTAATTAGTTGTTATAATCTATTCTATTGGGAATAAGATAATGCTGCTTATTCCGTGTTTCTACACAGTACTGTAATGGAATGAGGTAATTATTTTCGTGCTTAACAATTCAAGAATTTTAAAAGTGATCTTTCAGTATGTGTATTTTGCAAGCTGTCTGCATGATATTCTGACAAGTATCCTCTTAATAGACCTTTACTTGACCACTTCTGTTTATCACAAGTGCACAGAAATTGACTCTGTAGAAATGTAAAGACAGCAGGTGAAGATGTGTGATGTGTTTTATGACTGCACAAGTGGTGTGTGCTGTGCAATGTCTTGATTATCACAAATGTGTGAAAAACAACCCCCTGACACCCAAGAAACCCCACAAACCAAGCGGTATTTGTACAGACTCTGGTGAAGGACGCAGTTTGTGGAAACAGTAGATGATTTTTGTGTCACTTATGTCTATTGAAAAAGATCCGCACCAGCCTTTTAAAGTTGTATATCCTAATATAAAGGCCCTGAGGAGATAAATTACTGGGATCAACTGTGGCTCTGGCCGAGATTTGTGTACCTAGCCCAGTGTTTTCCAACTTGGAGTTGCTCGTTAGCTGTCTAAAAGGTTATGCCTCCTAAAATCAGGCCTGACCGTTAGCCCCTGTTGACTTCAGCAGTAGTTGTAGATATTCTGCACCAAAGAAAATCACAAGACTTTTATTTAAGCATCTAAATGAGAATTTAGGTGCTTGACTTCAGGTACAAATATTTGAAAATTTGGGCCTTAACCTCTCTGTTCTTCAGTTAATGCATCTGTAAAGTTTGATAATAGCATTGACCTACCTCACAGGTAAGATGTGAGGCTTTATTTATTAATGTTTTTAAGCAATTGGAGTTCCTTGAAGAGGAGGTGCTATAGAAGTGAAAGTATTATTGTAAATGATACTGTAGTAGGAATAAATACATGTAAATTAATGGACATAAACAGCAGCAATGTTTTCTAAGAAAAATAAATATATAAAATATGTACATGTGTACATCATATGCACCAATATATGATTCCCCTTGTTGTGCTTCTCCTGCAAATGCAGTGTGTGTGTGTCTGCAGCTCTGCTCAGCCAGGTTCTGGCAGTCCAGGTGAGCCCAGCCAGCTGTCACTGCTCTTACTGTGCCTCGTGGACATCAGAGGTGGCTCTGGGTGCTCCTGGGGCTCAGCTGGAGCTCCCTGCACAGATCTGAGCTTTACTCTGCCTTAGTCCTGCAGGCCTGGGCTGCAGGGAGCTGCTGGGGTGTGCCAGGGGTGCTGCCAGCACTGGGGGCACACCAGGGAGCTCCTCCCCTGTGGGAATTGTAGGAGCTGCTGTCCCACGGAGGCTGTTGTGGAGCTGAAATACTGATTACAGGAAGGAGTGTATACTCCATCTTTTTCTTTGCTTTCCACGTGATAGGTTTATTCTTGCCTTTTGTCTGTAGAAACAGTATTTGCCATTTTGACTAAACCAGTGGTTTCAACTGGGATCCATGGACTACTAAAAGAGCTGCGAAAGGTAAGTCAGAAAAGCAAACTGATCATCAGAAACTTAAATATTTTGTGTGAGGGTCAACTTTAAAGCATTTAGAGGTTGGCACGTTACAAAAAAGTTGAAGATCACAGGCCTAAACAGGATTTTCAGGCTTATTCACATTGAATGATCATATTACATATCAGGTCCTTACTCATATATTTAAAAATATATCAGAGCCAAATTAAAATGGACAGTCTGATCTTATGCCAAATCCTTCTCTCTGCTTACGCAAATTTTGGGAAACTCCACCGGTTTCAGGAGTGTTAGTCTGGATCCACATCACAGTACCAGTCAGAAAAAATCATGCATTGTATAAATCTCTGGCTATTGTAGAATCCCAGTATTATATTTGTATTTTGGGTTCCTTTGAGTGTACAGATTGCTTGTCCAAAGCCAAACTTTGCTCAAGTTTCAGTAAAAAAAAGTTAAGTAAAAATACAGAAAGATAAAATCTGCGTGGCTGCTGGTGTTTTATTGTTGTAGCTATTTCAGTCACCACATTTGTGTGTTCTGGTTGTTTAAAACCACACAGAGAAATGCAGCAGGAGTGTGCATCAGTCACACAATGCACATGTCTTGCAGGAGAAGTGTCACTTTGGGGCACTCTGTGGGAAAGCAGGGAAGACAGGGTAATCCACAGCACCATGGGGAAATCATGGGAAATACAAGATACAGGCTGGGGTTTTTTCTTGTGCTCAGTTTTTTGGTAATTTTTTTCCTACTGTACAGTATTTTCCTGTGTTTCTCAGTCTTAGGCACAAGAAATGGAAACACCAAGAAAAGAAACAAAGGCCTGATGCTTTCTCAAAAAATTTTTGGTCTCTCTGTGATCACAGTCTTGGTGAACTCTGAAAGATCCATGGTTTCCTGTTGTGCCTAAAAATCTTAAAATTTTTGTGGCAATAATCCCCAGTTCCTCAGCCTAACTGAAGCATACTGGATTCCAAATGGGAAGATCAAATGTGAAGTTTGAGATTTGGAATAGGCTGCCAGATGTCAGTCACGTTAGACCAAGAGAAGGAAAGACAAACAGGAGGGCAGAACCCAGATAATCAGCACACAGCCTGGGTGAGTAATCACGTGCTGCAAACTGGGCTTTTCCACCTCACCTGGGACAGGTGGCAACTTCTGCTGGAGGAAAGTTCTCACTGGACCAAACAGAGCTGCAGGAGAAAGATCAATATGTGCTATTTGTGGGCAGCTCCTGCCTTTGCAAACATGTGGGGATGCATTAGGGTGATCACTACCTCAACTTCTTTAATGTTGCCCTTCTGTGTAACTTGTGCGCAAGAGTTCAATTTTTTAAAAACAATTATGTTTTTAATATTAATCCTGTATTTTCAGGGACACAGTTACTTCTGCTCTCTCCTTTGGAAGTGTCTCTAATAAGTCCTGCAGTTGCACAAAAGAAATTATATTCCTTTTTTACCACTAGCCCACAAGCAGTAAACAATCACAATGTTCATTTATAGAATGGTGGGTATTCATCTTGGAAAGGCAGGTCTGAGAGAAAAACACTGAAGTGTTTCATAAATGCATGGAAGGAATATCTAGTTGGTTGGTTAAAAGGCCTGTTTATGGATAGAATTTTCTGTTTTATCATGTAAAAAGCAACATAGCAGTTACTCTCATGTTTATGGTAATTTGAAATTTAGCACAAATCCAAATAATAAAAAGTAGCTAATAGCAGTGGGTATTGGGTTTTACATCCCTCCAATTAGAGCAATGAACTGTATTTCCTGAAGTGACTGGTAGTTTGTCTCCCATCTGGTTTTGTCTGGGTTGAGACAGCATTTTGGAAGTATATTTTGAAAATCATAATTAATCATAGTACTGTGGGCTAAGAATCTCAACCCTATTACTCTAAAAAGGGAGTTTTTGTTGGCATTTATACTTCAAATAACAGAAAAGAATAAATTTCTGTTATTTTTTTCTTTGTATTGTAAAAAAAATTAATTTAAAATATGGTGAAGCACAAGTGCAATGGAAATATTGTTGCTTCTTACCTTAATGCTGTTTCTCTGTAGCTCAAATCATCAATCACAGGGTTTGTTTTCAAGGCTTGCGTCCCAATGTAGCTCACTGTGTGTAACAGTTTGTGTAAAACACCTTTTATGTATGATAGGAGAGTGAGTTTCTGCACACAGACAGCCACCACGGGCTGAGAGGTACAGGTGTAATTCCAGGTTATTGTGGATTCCCTGTTTGAATCCCACCACTGAAGCGGGAGAGCTCTTCCAGCCGGCTGCAGTGGTTGTGCAAGCAGACAGAAGGAGTGAGTGGGAACTGAAGTGTGTGTGAAGTGCAGCTTCCCTGCAGGTGTGCTGTGTCCTTGCAGCCCTGGGCTCTCAGCTTTGCTCAGGGCAGGGCTCTTGGTGAATCCCAAGGGAAGGGGCTGTGCAGCACCCCTGCTCGTGCTCATGACTGGTCCAATCCCATCTCTTTCCCGTAACAGGGTGTTCTCTGCATCACCAATAATATCAACAGCTGCTGGAGGAGCCAATATTTAAACATTAATGTGTCCAGAGGAATGGGTTTTAACCATCTCTGACCCGCCAGCTTAAGCATAAACAGTGCAGTTGTTATTAATATGGTGTAAGATATGTTTATGGACACAAAATTGAGAGCCTAAAATTCAGTGAAATTAAATGTGTCTGACTTTGTCAGAGCTCCTTGTGTGCATTAAACCCTCCCGAGCCCAGTGGTCCTTTTCCCTGTGTTGTGGATGTTTTGTAACTCTTCTGTCCTTGTCTGTTCTACCAGTCTAGAGGAGAAGCTTTTCTGAGGTTAGTTAATTTTTTTATCATGTTATATTGCCAAAGAATCTGAAAAATAAAGAAAATATCAAGATAAAAGAAAATAAAAAGATAAATGTTTATATTTGCTTGTGATTATCTCTTTTCCTTTAAACCACATCAGAGGCAGCTCCCTGTCAGTTGTCCCTTGGTGCAAAATCTTCACACAAACAGTACACATGTTCCCTTCACATTACAAATGGGTCAAAGAAACAATGGGTTTTTCATGGCAATGATTCCAAATGTTTCTGAAGGATATTTAAATTTAGTGGCTCACTTTTATTAAAGCTAGAAAATCCTGCAATTTACCCTGCTTTCACATTTTATCCAGGTGCATGTAGAAATGCAGATAGCAGGAAGAAATGCCTCTACTGCATTAACAAAATATGGTTTGTGTCACGGGGGAGTCATACATTCATACTAGACACATTCAACTACGCTGATCTTTGATCAATGCAGCATAAAATACTCTTGCTTGTGCTCAGGGAAGGAGCAGTGTTGGCCTTCTGCCTGTGTCTGGTCTTACTGAAAACACCTGGGTCTGGAGCCGGCTCCCAGCTCCAGGCTGAGCTGTCTCAGGCGTGCTGTTCACATGTCATGCAGATTGAGAGATTTGGCATCAAGGTGATCAGAATCTCTTACAAATAGCTTCAAATGAGAAATATTTCAGCTGTTTTAAGAAGATTTTTACAGTAATAAAATACCACGAGGTTGATTAGTCTCATTGGATTATGAAATTTGAGGGGAATGGCTTGAATTATTCTTATTCTTTTTTTCTCCCCCAAACCTACTTCTGATTCGTCAGGAATCCTGAATTTTAGGCTTCAGCTCATTACAAGTCTAAATGTAAGCTACGTTTCCCCATCCTACCTCTAAACTGTTTGATCATTTAGCAAAATCTAACAAATCCTTTTTAGTTGTTATTTTGTGATATTTTTATTAGTAATAAATAGCAACAACAGCATTTGGGTTTTGGTTGAGGTTTCGTTTGTTTGTCTAATTGTGTGGTTTCGTGAGTGAAATTTGAGGAGTAAAGAGAGAGATAAAGACCAAAATTTGCTTTCTTTTAAAATGGGAAGAATGAAATTATTTTATGACTTAGAAAAAGTGATGATGAACAATAATGCCAGTTTGGTTTCCATGTGGAAAATAAGGACTTGTTAATTGGACAGTTAATATTAGGAGAAAGAAAGTATTCCTCCGTGGGAAAAAAAAAAATCTGAACATTTTGAAAACTCCAAAGTAAATTAAATAACACCATAAAATAGAAAACACACTTTCTTCTAGTTAGGTGGCAAACCTTTCCATGTGAGAATAAATTTAGATCTCCCTGCATTATTTAAGTATCGACATTGCTCGGAAAATAGGTGAAAATAGGTGACAGTCTAGTTTGGAAGTTTCTTCTACTTTCTTTCTGAAGGGGAGGGAAAAATCTGTCTTCGGTGATGATTACTAATATATTAGTCCAGATATTAATTGGGTCTGTTGCCCCCGAAAAAAAAAATAAAAAAAAAACCCAAAACCAAACAGCAAAATAACCACCAGCAAACGAGCACCCTAAGTTCTTTGTTTTTTGTGGGCATTGCTTAGTTTTGGCCCGAGGCCGAGCACCAGCTCCGGGAGTTGTGACCGGGGAGGTGCTGGGAGCGCCCCAAACCCCGCACCCCTCGCTGTGTCTGCCCCGCTGTGTTTGGCTTAACTCGGTGATGCTGCGGCGTTGGAAGTGAGCGCTTGGCACTGATGGGAGCGGTGAAGCGGGATCCCTGTGTTCCAGCGTGGGAATACACGGAATCATCCAGCGTGGGATGGGTGGCGGAGAAGAAGGCAAAACAGCGGCATCAGCCGGCTCCCGGCCGCGCTCGGGGATGGGCACTACCGCGGGGGGAGCGGGGCTGGAGCCGGGCATGGAGCCGGGGCTGGAGCCGGGCATGGAGCCGGGGATGGAGCCGGGCATGGAGCCGGGCATGGAGCCGGGCATGGAGCCGGGGATGGAGCCGGGCATGGAGCCGGGGATGGAGCCGGGCATGGAGCCGGGGATGGAGCCGGGCATGGAGCCGGGGCTGGCCCTGGCCGCCTCAGGGATGGAGCCGGGGCTGGCCCTGGCCGCCTCCTGCCCGCTGCCCCAGCCCCGGGACTCGCCCGCTCCTGCGGCGGAGAGCACGGCCGCAGCCCCGGCAGGACCCTTCTCCGGTCCTTTCCCCACTTCGTGCTTTCTTTCTCTTTTCTCCTTTCCTTCCTTCTTCTTTCCTTATTTTCTTCTTTCCTTCTTTGATGGTGCTGAAACTTCCTTCTTCTTTCCTTATTTTCTTCTTTCCTTCTTTCTTTTGCTCTTTCTCATTTTCTCTCTTTTCCGCCCTCTTTCTGCTTATCCTTTCCCAAATTTTAGTTCAGCTCATCTTTAAAAGAATAAGCGATGAAATCATATAGCTGTGGGCGAAATACCGATTAATGAATTCAATGTCTGGGCTAGAAGGGCCGCTTCTCCCTCAATATCGTTAATTCCTGGCTCAGTGGTATTGGATGGGGGCGAGGAAGCAGGGAGGGAAGTAAGAATGTCCCAGGAGACATTTGGGACCTTTGGGATGGAGTGGTGGATGCCTGTCTGTTGGCAGACCCGGAGCGGGTGGCGCAGGGCCGCGGGTGCTCCCCGTTTCTGCAGCCGCTGTGCAAACCCGGGTTCCGCGGGCAGATGGATCCGACGGTCCGAGCTTCGGGCTCCTGCAGCCTCATGCTCTCTGCTGCAGGGGAACTCCCGGTGGAAAACTCATTGTGACACTGCTGGAATTAATAATCTCCGGCGTTTTTCAGGTAATTAGAGGATTAGACGCTTCGTTTTGAAACGGGGCCGTTAGGTGCGGAGGAGGTGCGGAGGAGGTACGGAGGAGGACGCGCCTTTCCCGCCGGTGTGCGCGGGGACCCGGCCGTCCCTCCCGGCGGGACACGGCCCGGCGCTGCCGCCGCCCTCCGACATGCCCCCGAAGCTCCGTGGTGATCTTTAAAGCATAAATAAATGAGTTACACCGCCTTTTCCTCCCGTCCGCTCGCAGGGAAGGACGGTCCCTTCCCAGCCCGCTGGAGGAGCCCCGGGGCCGCAGCCCGCAGCGCTGCCAGCGCCAGGAGCGCAGATGTGTCCCTGTCCCTGTCCCTGTCCTGGCTCGGAGGGCACGTGTCAGTGCCGGGTGGCAGCTGCAGTATCGCTTACTGCAGGATCTGGTAGTAATCAGAAAGGTGAGGAGTTAGTGAAATACATGTTGTATTTATTGCCAGTTTACAGGGAGACAGAGGGCGGCCTTCGCCCACGGGCAGCTCGCCGGTTGCGGGGGGATGGATTTCGGCCCTTCCCGGGGCCAGCTTTCACCCCCTGCGTGTTTGCTCCCTCTCACGGCTCCCTTCGGGGCCCCTGTGATGAGCTCTACCTCGGATCTTCCCACCACGGAAATACTTTGCCGTTCCCCTCCAGATTTCTCCTCCATCCGTGGTGGTGGTGGCACAGGCAATCCCCGAGGACGTAACCCTCGGAGGAAACTCCTCCTTAGGAGCGGCAGAGCAGGGTGTTCTGTCCCTTACTCCCGGCCTTCTGCAGACCCTCCTGTTCTGAGCTGCCCCTTCTCCGACTGCCAGGCGTACTGTGGCTGTAAATTAATGAAAACGTAACAACTCAAAAAGGGGAAAAAAAAAAAGATGGTGCTGAAACGTGCGGATGGGACATAAAAGCGATGGAAAAAGGTTCAAAGCTTTCAGTGATGACTTTTCAACCTTTATTTATGTGCCTATTAATGCAATATCCATCATGGAGATACGCATCTTTATCCTTTCAACTGATATGCTGGGAATCAATTGGATATGCAGATTACATTTCATAAGTTTCCAAATGTTAATCTCCCCGGCCCTTTGCTGGTAATTTCTTTTTTAGCCAAATAGTGTTATGTTTCTGCCACCAAAAAAAACCAAAACCCAAAATAAACCAAAACAAAATTTAAAAAGAAAAAAAAAAGAAAGAAAAAAGATCCAAATCAAAACTAAAACAAAACCCTCATTAAAAATAAATCATCTTGAGACTACTTGTGTCTATTTATTGCTAAGGCTTGGGCCCAGGTGCCAGCCCAGGAGCCGGCCCCTCCTGCCCGCTGCACCCCCGGCTCGGGCCTTCCCCGGGCATCGGGCCCCGCTCCGGGCTCCTCCGGGGCGAGGCGCCGGCGGGCTCGGGCAGCGCGGGGCTCTGTGGGCCGGGAAGGTGTCCGAGCGGGTACCTTCCCCTCAGAAATATGGCTGGTTCCCTCCCAGCCTTACAGCCCGGCGTCCGGGGAAGCGTCCCGCCGATCCCGCGGCCCCGTCCCGCCGATCCCACGGCCCCGTCCCGCTTCCCGGGTGTGTGCCCCAGAGCACGGCGCGGGGCTCCCTCCCTCACAGCCCCCGGCTCACGAGTAATGTCCCCGGACACCTCTGGGTCCGTAACCGGGGAGGGATGATGTGCGAAAATAGGGTGCTTTCCTCGGAGGGCTCTGTGGCGGGGCTGATTTCTG
This sequence comes from Passer montanus, assembly GCF_014805655.1. Lineage (NCBI taxonomy): Eukaryota > Metazoa > Chordata > Aves > Passeriformes > Passeridae > Passer > Passer montanus. The sequence continues at coordinate 5,541,841 of NW_024369707.1, forward strand.
GGGCTGAGCCTGGGCTGTAGGGAGCTGCCTGTCGCTGTGGCAGCCGGCGGGGTGTCGCGGGGTGCCACCACCTGCTGCCTCCCTACCTGCTCCGCTTCTCCGTCCCACCACCCCCCGACACTCCCCATCGCGTCCCTCTCGAAGCAGGCGATTCAATAACCGTCCATATTACACTGACGCCAAATTTCTTGAACAATATTGAAGTTTTTCTTCTGTGGCATTTTACAGCTCGCCGCCCTACGGGGGTCACTCCCTTCCGAGCACGTTTGGCTGAAGGCGCCTCTGCTCCGGGGCAGCGCTCGCATGTCCCCACGCCTGCCTTGAGATGGGGAAGGACCCTCCTAGCGCGGAGCACCCGCTCGGGGCTGGACAGCGGTCCCTGGAAGCCCCAGCCCCGCCAGCCCAGCTGCCCGTCCCGCCGGGCACACGCTCCCTCAGCGGCGGCAGCGGCTCTCGGCCTCTGGGAGCCGTGAGCGGGCGGGAGAGGCTCCCCTATGAGGGAGGGGGGACAGAGGGAAACCTGCGTGAAGGGAAAGCCGTGAGGCAGCGGGTGAAGCTGAACCGGGCAGCCCCGAGGGTTATATATTTAATTTTTTTAGGTGTTTATGGCGAGGGCAGCGTGGAGTACGAAATAGCAGTTACAGGCGTCTATACTCAATAGTTATGTCAGTTTTGACTTCCTTCGTTCTTTCTTGTGGTTTTTTTGTATTGGTGGTTTTCGGCTTTCTTTCTTTCATTTTCTCTTTTTTTTTCTCTTTCTCTGCTACTCCCTCCCCTGCTTCCTTTCCTTTCCTTTCCTTTCCTTTCCTTTCCTTTCCTTTCCTTTCCTCTCGCACACTTTTTATGTATCAAACTGTGTAGTCTCCTCTCCACCTCCCTTGGAAATAGCCGGGGACTTCGCTTCAAAACCCATATGAGAAATGAATTTGTGCACGCAAAACCGGAAACAGTGTAATTGATTTATTTCTAATAGAGTGGAGACCAACACTGTTTATCGTTCAGAAATGATTGCCTGTGTTCTTAATAGCTCTAATTTTCACTGTCCATTTGATGTGCTGCAGGTTTAATATAGAGCACTTACTAATCCAATTAAAAGTGCACCTGGCCTGGAAGAGCTCTGTAATTAGCAGGAGCGTTTTTAGCTATTTCCACTGGAAAACCGTGAAATCATCTCTGCTGGCCTAAAGGACTGTAATATGGGGGTGGGGGCGAGGAGGGGAGGGAGGAGCGGGGCCAGGCATTCGTGCCTAATCTTTTTGCCTTGAATTTTTCACAGTTCCCGTGCGGGAAGATGAGGCTGTTTCATCGCGGGGCGCTCGGTGTCTGGTAGCACAGGACCGCGAGGGCGAGACTAGGTGGGTTTCACCCGGCTTTTCCCTGCCGTCCACTCGGGCCCGGCCGGGAGCGTGTCCTGGGGAAGCTCGGTTTGGGGCGGCGGGGTCGCGCTGGGGCGGCGGGGGGACGGCAGCCCCACGGGGCCGGGTGCCAGCGGGGCTGGGGGAGCCGCCAGCCCTGCCGGGGGGAGCGTCCGGGCCCCTGCCCCGGCTCCGACCCCCGGAGCGATCGCGGGGAGCAGCGGCGGCTCCCGAGCCGGTTTGTGGCAGGGCTGGCACGGGATGGGCCTGGGGCGGCCCGGAGCGACACCGGCTCCACGCAAAAACACACGGCACGCACACGAAGGCGCGTCGTTAAAGGAGGGGGGAAGAAGCTGAAAAACACTGCCCAGGCTGGCTCTCCTGCCGGGATGAGCGGCTCCGCTCCTCCTCCTCCGCGGGTGAGGGGTCGAGACAGCCCCAGTTCGCACTCCTCCTCGCGTGGGCGAGGATTACTGCCCACAGCATCACAATGGCACCCGTCGCGATGGCTAGGAAGGGTTTCTGCTGCCGTGCTCGGAGCAGAACCGCAGCGGTACCGGTGGGGAGAGAGGCGGCCGCGGGGATGCTGCTAGCGCCGTGCGGCCCTGCTCCCCGCCGCCGGCTCCCAAGCAAGAGCTAAACCCCAAGGAGTTTAATATCTTTTTAAAGTAACACTTCTACCGACTTCCTCCCTGCAGTAAAAGGCGCGTGGCGAGTGGCGCGGCGTGGTCTGCGGAGCGACGGCTGGGGCTCACGGCTGGGGCTCACGGCTGGGGCTCACGGCTGGGGCTCACGGCTGGGGCTCACGGCTGGGGCTCACGGCTGGGGCTCACGGCTGGGGCTCAGGGCTGGGGCTCACGGCTCGGGCTCACGGCTCGGGCTCACGGCTGGGGCTCACGGCTCCTGCCGCTCCGGCGCTCCCGGCTGCCGCTCCGCAGCCCGGCTCGGCCCGGCTCTCGGCTCCCATCGGGCTCGCTAACGGGTTTCCCAGAGCTGCGGCCACCGGAGTGTTTGTAGAACACAAACGCTTCGTGAAATACACGCTGACTTTCACTGAGTGTGAACTTTTCCTGCCAGCCTCGGGGTGCGGGAGCGTTCCCGGGCAGCACTGGTGTTGGATCTGTTTGTGCGCCTTTGAAAGCGAGGGACACCGCTCGGTTTGGTGGCCGGCGCGTGGGGCTGGAGAGAGAGGGACCCCGGGCCCGAGGGACCCCGATGTGCAGTGGGTGCCGGCTCTTCTGCGGACCCCTCGCCCCCACTGCGGAGCGCAGCCCGATGCAAACTCCGAGCTTCCCGGGGGCCGCGCCGGGCTGCTGCCCATCCCTTGACGGCCGGTTCTCTTATTATTGAGGCTCCGGATTTCTACCTAAATAACGCGAACCCCCGCCCACCCTGGGGTCGGCCCCGGCCCCGCAAAGATCGTCCGGCTCGTAAAGGGAACGCGGACTGGGAGCCCAGAAAACATTTTTCCCCTTCATTTCAAAGGAGGAAACCTGAGCGATTCTCATCCTTTTGATTGATTAAGGTCTTGAATAACTTGAAGCTCGGGAGTGACAGTTCCTGAATAGACGATTGCAAATAAAGAGCCCTGTGGAAAGCCGGGCTGGCACTTCGGAGTGTAAAGGAGGCGAGTTTGCTGGCACTTACCAAGTTATAAATAAAAGGCCGTGCACAATGGTACCTTCTCTAAGGACAGACAGTCTTTACAACACTCCTGGCGTCATATCCTGCTGTGGGCACTCCAGCTCCGAGGCAGACTTTACCTCTTTTATTTTTCCAGCAGTTTAGTTTGAATACTACAATAAATTCCTGGGAACAAACGCTTGTTAGTAAGACTTTAACATGCACCGCCTCGCACCCATACACATATAAACGCTCACGCACACGCGTGAAGCGCAGGGACCCCCTTGTCCCACCGGTTTTTATAAGTAGACATCCCCACGGAGATATCACTGGCAGCTCTTGCTCTCAAAACCGTGAGCAACATTTGTTCCAGAGATGTTTCTTCTGGACGGAGAAAGATTTCTGTTCAAAGTAAATAAGTAAAAAGAAAGAATAAAGGAACAAGCTTTTTTTTTTTTTTTTTTTTTTTTTTAAAATGAAAAAGGTTGTTGCCCTCACTCCGCCGACGCTCGGGGAGCGGAACCAGGAGACAAAACGCTTCGTGGCAGCCAGGCGGGGGCTGTCCCGCAGTGACACGGGGTCCTGAGGGGTGCGATGTCCAGGCCGGCCGGTTGTGCTTCCCTCCCGGGGCTGGGGCGGCCGTCGGGGTACCGAGTGGATCCCCATCGCCGGCCGCCTTCTGCTTGCGGGGAAAGGGTCCAGCGCGGCTTTGCCCGCGGGGTCAGCGCGGGGCCGTGCCGAGCCGCGTCCTGCCGAGCCG